>NW_021136439.1:0-1731 GCF_004193835.3 Ostrinia furnacalis
ATCTTTAAACATTATTATTGTATTATTTTATTTTGAGAATTGGTTAATCTATTAAACCAATCCTATTATTCGTGTTATTATCTATGGGCGGCCGACCAAACCAAAAGTTAAATGCACCGATTGAGTTAAGACCAAGCGCCTAAAGCATAGACAATTAAGTTGATTGATGCTATCATTATTTGGATATGCCGTGTTAGGGCTGAGGAACGACGCTTCTAAGTAGCGGGCGTGATTGAAATGGTGCGATCTAATTGATTGTGCAGATCAAACAGAGGTTTTTGTTTCAAAAACAATAAGCAGTGTTGCCAACGAAGTATCAAGCTCCCCACCAGAATTGACCTCTAAAACCACCAGAAATCCACTAATAAAAATCGCACCATCGTAAAAATCGCTAAATTTTCCACTATTTTTTGTCTGGCAGATTTGTGGTCATTTTGAAAGAAAACAATATTGTCGATTTATCTTATTGTTATTAGGTAGGTAGGTACTTTGAATTCAATAAATAAGTAAGTACATGATGCGTTTTGTTTTTGTGAATTATAAAATAATTAAAAACGATTTAAAATTTCCCTACTTTCGGGAAATCGCCTTCACTGTCTACACTCCCCAACAAAATTGACACTAATGACAAGATTTTTGCCTATAGTTCCAAAATACTGAACTGTCCTATCGATGACATTGACAGCGGGGCGCCACCGTCTATACCGAATCGCTGGTTCCGATTTTTGCCATGTTGGAAACCATAAAGTTGAACGATGGTAGCGCCCCCCTGTCATTGAGTTTGGCGGGACAGTTCAGCGTGGGTCATCTATATCTCTAGACGAAGCGTTTGTATGAAGACTATCCATCTAGGTTTTATTAATCTAAGCCACCAACACAATGAGCGCGAACGAAAATTGCGACTTTAGGAAAGGGAACTCAGGGAATTTTTTAACCGACTTCAAAAAAGGAGGAGGTTATCTTAGGTCTCTTTACTCGCTAGCTCGAACAGTGTTGCCTGCAAGATGAAATTAAACTCCAAAAACGATACTAGTGGACCATATAATCGTTGTTCCAATGTTTAAGAAAAAAAGCCTTAATTCTTAAATTCCACTAGATAAATCCACTAGCCACTAAAACCCATTTTGTCCGCTAGTAGGCAAGTCAAAACCACCAGATTTAGTGGAAAATCCACTAAGTTGGCAACACTGACAATAAGCTATTTATTATAAACAAGATCTAACGATACATTTAAACAATTATACCTTAAGAGAAACTGTTTCCCTTTGGAGTGGTTAATTGTTGGACCCTATTTCTGATGACAATATTGACTTCAATATGTCAAATTTTACAATGTATATGGTAAAAGCTGGAACAGCTTATTCTAATTTTAATTGACATTCGTGGAGCTGGCCAGAGACCCAGGGCATTTTTACCACTTGCTAAGATCTGATAGGAACTCATCTGCCAGATAAACTATCTAAAATTTTCGGTACCAGTAACCTACATTGTTAAACTTTTTTAGGAGCTGGTGAAACTGGCCTTAAGTTTCTAAGGCGTTTGTTGAATGAAAGCTAACAATAACAACTTCTTAATATTCATGGGTGGTCGTTAACATCTGTCAAAAGTAAAAGTAAACTTTGACATGTACCTCCTCAACCAGAGTGGTCCTATAAACATCACTCGGGCCACTGACTCCCAACGCTGGGGAACGTTAGAACAACCCTCGACTTCTGTAGTCGTAAAAATTAT
>NW_021136440.1:0-798 GCF_004193835.3 Ostrinia furnacalis
AGCAAAGGCACGAGCGGCACCGGCTGCCACAGCGCGGCATACCAGTCCTCGAACTCATCTTGCCAGTGGTGTTGTGGGCTCATGGTCTTGCCGTCATGCCCATCTCGAGCTCGTCCAGCACCGAGCGCGCAGCCATGCTGGCAGCCGCGGCGCGGAACATGGTCGCGATCTTGGCGCCGTTCTCATCGCGGAATTCGGACTTCAGCGCCATCTCCAGAGCGGACAGTTCCTTGCTCGGATCAGCATCGCAGACCGTGCGGCCGTGAGGATCCGCGCCCTGCGTCAGCAGCCAGCCGCACAGCTTCGGTGAGCCGATGTTGATGGCGAAGTGCAACAGGTTCCAGCGCTCGGCGTCACGGCTCACGATGCCGCGGTGCTCGGCCATGTGGTCGAAATTCTCCAAACCCATGGCCTTGAGGCTTTTCAGGCAGTGGGTCGCGAAGTCCGTGTCGACAGCCAGGCGGTAGATCATCGGCTGCGTGCTGGAGCCGCCTGCCGATGAGCCGATGAAACTCTTGAATGTGGAAGCCAGCACCTGCTGTGCAATGTCGGTATCGCCGAACCTCTGAAGTGCAGTCCACCGCACCGTATGCTCGGGCTTGATGTCCACGTCGAGCGTGCCGTCTGCGAGCATCTTGGAGATGCCCTCCTTCATCTGGCGATTCACGACGGGGTTGCCCTGGCCGTAGGCCATGTCGACCGACGTCAGCAAGTGACGCATGCGGTCGGGGCCCGCCCAAAGAACTTCTGCAAGAGGCCGGTCTTCGGTCCACTCCTCCGGTGCGTGTCGATACGAGG
>NW_021136441.1:0-767 GCF_004193835.3 Ostrinia furnacalis
ATTAATTAGCCAGTGTGCTGGATAGACAGGATGCTCTGTCAACTGTCTTGGCAACTTTTTACAATCAGTAGTCGTACTTAACAGTTAATAGAAGTACAAACAAATGTATAATAATAATACTCTATAATGAACAAAATCTTGTTGAGACCGTGATACTTGTTATTGTTATGAATAAGTGATGCAATACGATTCTAATACAAAAATATTGCTTTATTATGTATTTAGTACATTGACATTTACTCTCTTAACCATTTAACATGGACATTGATCCATGCTCTAAACATCTACACGGTAAAATAAATCTCTTCGGCGAAAACAGGATAATTCAGATCGAACTTCACTTGGTAAGTTCATTTGATCATATAATTATCCTGTTTTCGCCTCCGAGATTTATTTTACCATGTAGTACCCCTGTACGACAAGCCAATCCGCACACAATATTCAGCGTAGTAGTAGTAAAAAACAAAAGAGCCACCGAGCCCACAGCGTGGTAGGGGTGGGGTTGCCCCCCACCCCTACCACGCTGTGGGCTCGGTGTCCGAGCGGTCTCATTCCTTTGTGCGCACGCGCAACGACCGCACGCAGTATAAGAAAAATGCTTAAGTGACGTCACCAGGACGTTTTTACCGACAAAAAACGTAATTATTTTAAGTTGTGCAGTGTAGTGACGAGAATTAGACCCAACACAAGGTTGGTTGTAACAACTATTTTGTGCAAGTGCTCGTACATTTTTATTATTAGCGTTGTGACACGACGCGTAACTTTGC
>NW_021136442.1:0-706 GCF_004193835.3 Ostrinia furnacalis
TGATACGTTCAAAGTGCCCTTGTTGTCGACTACATACGTTAATTTAAAGATATTTCTCAACTGTCTTCCCGTATTTTTCTGGGTACGGCCACGCGCGTCGCAGAAGTATTGGGTATCGACGTCACCCGACGCCTCACTAGCCGGGGTGTCGAGTTACTACAGTCGCACGACATAACTGTAGTTATACGCCGATTTCGTGTAGCACCAGGCTTCGGGTGACTTGAGATAGTTGGTAATGACGAGGGCACATCAAGCTAAAGATGCTAACAAAGCATCTTAAGAAGACCTTAGTAATAATAGGGGTGCTGTTTTTTGCAATGTGAAGATATATCAACATTGGTTAAGTGATAAAGGTATAAGAAGCTGCGTGGAAGTGAATCAAGAAATAATTTCTATGACTGGAAGATATTGATATATTTAATTAACTGAAAGTAGACAATTACTCTATGGCATTACGTTTACCTTTTCACGTAGCTTCCGCGCAATAAAGTTTGCCAAAGTTGTTGCAAAATATTGCGGTACCCACAACAAATGTAGTAGAGTATTTCTCAAAAAAAATGTACGTAACGAAATAGTAGTAACGAAATAGTAAGGCCATAAGGCTTGTTATACATTGGCGAAATATTGTGAATGCTCTTCATTTATTCAATTCGAAATATTTGTAAGTATGCACCCAAATACGAGGTAATATTAAGGGGTTAGAAAT
>NW_021136443.1:0-978 GCF_004193835.3 Ostrinia furnacalis
ATAAGTTTTACATTTTACCTACTACACTTTCTATTTTGATGAACTTTCATTTTATACTTTATACCTTCCATTCCATTCCTTCCATTTCCATTTAAGCAATAGAGGGCCTACACAGGCTCTGTGCTTAAGGCCTCGGATACTCTTAATCCGCCACTGGGAGAGGGGAAAAGCGACTCTCTTTAATATTAAAGTTCCTACCTACTAGCTTTTGCCCGCGGCTTCACCCGCGTGAAATTTCGTTTGTCACAGATCGTCATAAATTATAGCCTGTAAACAATAATACTGTAAAGTTACATCAAAATCCGTTCCGTAGTTTTTGCGTGAAAGAGTAACAAACATCCAGACATCCAAACTTTCGCATTTGTAATAATACTCGTTATCATAACCACATTAGCATTCACATTATTAGCTAGGATAATAGTAGGGTAGTAGCACAGAATAATAATAAGTTCTATAGTAGGAAATTAATGCAAAAAATATGATTCCGGCCAGGATCGAACTGGCGGCCTTCTGCGTGTAAAGCAGATGTGATAACCACTACACCACGGAACCTGTTGTAAGTGAGAATGAAATTATCAATTTATTAATACGTACTCTACAATAAACGTACTGTACCTCTAGTAGGAAAAACTTTCGAGTTCGTTTCGTTGCGTATTCAAAGTGTCATCAAAAATTTTGTATGAAAAATTAAACAGCGCCCCCTATATTATAGCCGCCCTAGGGGGCGCTGTTTAATTTTTCATACAAAATTTTTCGATGACACTTTGAATACGCAACGAAACGAACTCGAAAGTTTTTCCTATAGTCCAGTCATTATAGTAAGTTCACCTCGGAATTCGAGATACCCAGCTGTAAGTCTGTAAATACGTGTATATTGACACCCTAAAAGTTGTCTCAAAACCTACATATGGTAGGGTGTAAGCAACTATTAAATTTCAAGGTCAACGGTCACAAAAATCGGTTTTTTGCGCTTTTTTT
>NW_021136444.1:0-589 GCF_004193835.3 Ostrinia furnacalis
GACATCTGTCAGCCAGCTAATTGGTTATTATCTACTTGTCAATAACAATAAAATAATTTATAGAGCAATTTTGTTATGAAAACTTTGTTTTTTCTATGTTCTACGAAATCTAGTATACCTATATCTGTTTCCGAAAGGTTAGCTTGAAGAGAACGCCTGAACTACCTGAGAATTAAATCTAGAACCTCCGAATCGAGATTGAATAACTCTCTAAAGTAAATTATCTCAGAGCTTTATCGATCTAATTGGATGGTAATTCCATCCAAATTGAAAATTATCAACTAGTACCAATAAATTGGGTAAGGTGACGTGGCATCGCAAATCTAAGGTGCCTTTCAAATCACAATGTAGGGAGATACAATAGGTGCCAATCCCTTATAGAATACAAAAGCGTCGTAGGTACTTTTACAAAAAGAGAGTTTCCTGAACACTATAATCCAGGATCTTTCAAGGCGAGAGTGAATAAGCACTTACAGGGCAGTTAGGTACTATCCTAGACTGCATCTCACTTAACACCAGTACGGCTAGCACGAAAAACTTTCGAGTTCAAATTGTTTGCGTATTCGAATCGCCATCATAAGATTTAGTA
>NW_021136445.1:0-1333 GCF_004193835.3 Ostrinia furnacalis
TTATTGCCCATAGTTCCTGCAACGTGTTAACTGTCCGCCAATTATACATAATGCACACATTACTTAAACAACATACCTCGCACTTTTATGTTGCTGACACCACTAATAAAAGACGGAAAGACATTTATTTTTACAAATAGATTTTTTACTTTTCTAGGTCCGTTTCTGTACAATAAATTTAATAAGACTTAACATATATACTCTAAATTTATATAACTGTAAAATAGTCATATTTAAGTACCTTCAATGTTTGACATATGATTCAACTGAGGAGCTACTTGTAGTACCTATGTAACCTAAGTACCTATTCTTAATAATTGTATTTAATAAAGCTAATTGTTAATTTATTTAATTTCTATTTAACGTGTGAGCTTTTTTCGCCTGAAACACAGGTTTTTAACCTAGCTCAGGCTACAAAAGACTATGAACCGTATATGTAAACTCTAGCATAATAAGTTCTTATAATGCTCTTATTTTTAATGAATAAATTATTATTTATTTATTTATTTATTTATACCAATCATAAACCACAAAAATAATTACTGTCTGTCTGACATTCAAGTTACGTCCCTTCATTACTATGAATATTTGACCAACACTCACCCCCTGGCCCTGTTTACCATACATTTTAAAATTCGATATTGACTGTGACCTTATTAATAAAATTGACAACGTATCATTCTGTCCCTCGTCAACTTGTGATCCATCCAGGGTTCGTTCTGTTCTTTGTACAAATTCATCCAATAAGAATTTAAAAATTTTAACACAAAATATCCGCAGCATCACAGCCAACATAGATAACTTCTCCACCCTGTTACACAACATTGCCGTTGATTTAGACATAATTATTCTTACCGAATGTTGGTTGCTTAGCAATCCCATTATTCCGTATCTTGATGGGTTTTCCCATTTCTCCTCCACTAACCCGTGTAATCAGAACGACGGAGTAGTTATTTTTTATAATAGTACTATTCCGGGTCTTAAGCTTTCGGAACCTACTATTACGGATGCAAGTTGTCTACTAATAAAAAATCAAGGAAGATTATAGCCATCTTAGCCATATACCGCCCCTGTGCTTTCCGCAATACCCAAAACTTTATCAGCTCAGTTAATCTTATCCTTGAATCCCTTAAGACCTACAGAAACATAATTATTATGGGTGATATAAATATAAATATATCCCCACATAGCACTGATCAAGACTCAGAACATGCTAGCTTTTCATGGCCTTCTCCCTGCCCACCTCTTACCTACCCGCAATCTCGCCTGTCTGGACCATGTCATACTTAAGTCCATACTACAAACTCAGTCCCTGGTAATTTTTTTCTTTTTT
>NW_021136446.1:0-702 GCF_004193835.3 Ostrinia furnacalis
ATAACTCTAAAATCCAAAGTTAGTTCATTCAAGAAGCAGGTGCAGTGCTTAGTTGTGCCTGAGATAACTGGACTATTACCATCTATGAATGTCAATATTGAACATCTTAACTTGCCTACCGATCTTGAGCTTGCAGATCCTCTATTTTACTGTCCCTCCACTGTCGATATACTTTTGGGGGCAGACGTTTTCTGGGATATTGTAGGTTCAAAGCGAATTAGGTTAGGATCCAACAAACCTATTTTGCAACAATCCCACTTAGGGTGGTTAATTTCTGGGCCTATGTAAACCCAGCCTATAAATGCAAACTATTTTCTGGGCCTATTTAAATACCCAGCCTAATTTATTCTAATTTCTGGGCCTATAAGTCATACCCAGCCTATTCTACAATCAATTCTAATGTTCATTGTTATTTTAGTAAGGAAATATGATTCACTAAAGTTATTTGGGAAAATGATGAATTTCACCCCGATAAGTTTTCATCTATTATAGAGAGAAATTTATGTGAGTCACTTTTTTGAAAATAGGTACTACTAGATTGCCTAATGGCTGATTTCCAGTAAAAGATACCTAATTTTAAACAAAAAGACAAGATATTTTAGGCGTAAGTTAGTCTCCTAAACTAGATTAATTGCATTTCAATTGATATCGATTCAAATTTGCCAATTAGGTACTAAACTATTTTATGATTATTCTATTTAT
>NW_021136447.1:0-762 GCF_004193835.3 Ostrinia furnacalis
ATGAGTTAGGTATCCTTATTGAAAAACCGCTAAGGCCCAGTTTTTTGATTCATAGTTAAAATAACTAATTGTTAAATTTTGCTACTAATGGTTAAATATTAACAAAATGTAAACAATTAGTTAAAAAATGTACTAAAAGTCAAGCTAACCATTGTTCGAAAAACATTTTTTTCTGATATTTAACCACTTGTCATTTGACATCTGTCAAATTTGACCATTGGTTAATTTAACTACGAATCAAAAAACCGGGCCTAAGTCGGAGTTAAATCCCAAACAACAAATCCTACAACAAATCTACTATACCTACTCAACATCAAATAAACCGCACCTTCCGCGACGCGAACTTCTCGATTTTCTTCTGACACAATCACAGTGCCCCAACAATATTGGTGTTATTTGAAAGCCCAATAAATATCCTTAGAGAAAAACACATTTAATTTCTTAATAAATTATTAACATATACCATAAATGTGACTTGAAAAAATACCTCACTTTGGGCCCACCTATGGGATCAATGAGACCATTTTTATGGTTATAAAACCAAATAATGATCTCACGTGTCCTCTTTAACAGATGGATAGCGATTAATCCCAACTTAACAGTTTAAATTTTATAGCCATAAAAGTTGGCTCTAGCGTACCTACCTATTTTTTGAAGAAGTGACTGTGGATCCTTCTAAAGACACATTTTTGGGGTAAAAATCTTTCCTTTAATGAAATGAAGGTTAGAACTAGGCTTTTAAATGGTGCCAATATTGGTGGG
>NW_021136448.1:0-863 GCF_004193835.3 Ostrinia furnacalis
TAAAAATATTAAATTCCAATGATAGTGAAATTCGAGTAGTTTTACTTAGCTAAGACATGTTTAATTCCAAAATATTATGTAATCATAATAAACATCATTTCAAGTGCAATATTTATAAAATGAATGCAAATTGACATTGGATAAATGATTATGTTACATTTTCCTATACAAATCTATATATATAAAAATGAAACCCGTTTCGCGTTGTCACGGCATCACGTGTGAACGGCTGAACCGATTTCGATAATTCTTTTTTTAAAATGTTTGTGGAAGTCCAAGGATGGTTCTTACGGAAAAAAATATTAAGAAAATCTCTACGCTAAGGCGGTACGAAGTTCGCCGGGTCAGCTAGTGAAAATATAAAAAAGAATCTGGATCAGAGATGGAATTGTGTAAACAGCAATCGTAATCATTTGAGTTCATAACGTAGGTACGATAAAATCGGTTAAAGCGTTTGTTTGAACAGAATAATCGTACGTTATGTTACGTACGTTAACTGTCAAATGATAACGATTGCTTTACACAATTCCACCTCAGTTTTAAAAAAAACTTGTGGACTGATTTCTCAATCTTCGTATAACTTTTAACTGAAGAATAGTATATCGTCCCTTAGCTAACAACACCGCTTAAGTCGATTTTTGGCGGTTTTGACATTTTAATGCCATTGGATAGATCTGCTCATCGCGCGTCTAACCATTGGTCACATGTTATAGATTTCAGCCAATAAGAAGCCGTAATTTGAATTTTAGTGACACCGCGCAAGTCGGTTTGCCTCGCAACACCGCTCAAGTCGTTAGTCTGCCATACATTTCTCGTAAAGTTCCTTCGCGCTCCGTATTTTTTTTATTTTTAAGTGAGTTTTA